>NC_051180.1:137303919-137340083 GCF_013339695.2 Rhipicephalus sanguineus | reverse complement strand
CAAGATATTGCACGCATCTTTAAATAATAACTTTTACAGGTTTGTGCACTTGAATTTGCAGTTATTTCCTGAGGCGCCATGCAGTAACTATATATATATATATATCTTGGCCTGCCTAGCCTTCCCCTGTCCAAGCACGTCGCTACGCCAGGCCACTCTTTTGACAACCTAACCGCCACAATACTCGAATCCGGGTTTAAATCGCACTACGAAAGGGAGGTTCGCGAATCTTTTTGATTCATAAGTTTAATGCCATAGCATCTGGGATCAACGAGAATCCGGGCAGGTTAACATTTTTGCCAGTAAAAGAGATAAATTAATCATCGTAGTGCGCGTGCACGGTTGTTTGCTGCCGTGATCGAATCTTCGGTGACATCCGCCCAATCATTCAGGTGACCAGAATGCGCATGTAAACTTGCTATCATAATGTGACGTCGACGCTGGTATTTTGCTCGTGTACATTTCGTTGCAAACAAATGTGACTTATCAACATTGTATAGATTTTATTTTTATTATCTTTTCATTGTGTCACAAGTGTGGTGATATTTCAACCACCCTACATACTATCGCTATTTTATGTTTGGGTTTGCTTTGTCACATTTTCAATATGTACTGCTACTTCGCTATTTATGCTATCACCATACAAAATACTGCGCATGTCTGAATATCTGTCTGTTCACAGAGAATGCCTCTGTGTAAAAATTTGTTAGCAGTGAATATGCACAATGGGGGCGCCCCCTGCCATGTCCTTATTTAAGACGTACGCATTACAGTCATATGCATGTGTGCCCTGACGAAGGCCGGTCCCCGGCCGCAATGTTGGCAATAAAGCATCGTTTCTCGTTCGTTCGTCCACTTCACTTCAGCATATATATATATATATATATATATATATATATATATATATATCGAGGCTACTATTGAGCAAAACTTCTGAAGGCTCAGAGTGTGAACGGGACCTGAATTTGAACTTCACTTGCAAGGTAAATCTTTGATTTCGCAGAAGACCATTGAAATTTGAAGACATTCATTCAGCTGCGATTATCGCATGTTTAACAATTTAACTTTGGAAAAGAAGATGTGCTACTGTGCCTGCTGCCTAATTTTATTAATACATGAAACATCAATAACTTTATCGCTTTGTCAGACATATCTCAGCTTTTTATTGATCAGGCAAATTAGCGTAAGTTGCTCATGAGGTTCGATAATTAAGATGCCTCATACTACGAATTTCGAGGTGATGATGTGCACCTGTTCTTATAAATCACTTGTTATAAATAGACAGTCGTCACATCAATATGTGGAAAGTTGATAGGCTGTCGAACGCCATAAAAGAAATCTTTGAACCATTATCACCAACACGCCATGTAATACGAATTCTTCTCAAGAAAATGTGCACTCGCGCTTCTTCCTACTTCATAAACACTTGACAGGCTCTCCGCATTGCACAACATGTGAGGTCTGAAGTGCGTGGTCTCTCAAAACGTGACGTCATGCTCTGGCTTTATATTCTTTTTGTGCCGGCGTTAGCGGCGGCGGAGCTGAAAGCATGAAACTAATGAAAGCATCGTCTAGAGGGGTGCATTTATATGAGATCACGCCCCGACCGCTGGGCTTGCCTCTCTTGTCCAAGTTTCAGGACGCAGTGTTAGGTGGCGTATACAATACGGCGGCTACCGTCTGACGCTCCCCGGTGTGTTCACCAAGTCTTTATGTGATTAGGGAAAGTGCTCGCACCCTCATTTGTCTTTCAGACACAAAAAAGACCCCATATGCACGTCGTTCATAGAATGAAATCACTAGAACCTGCGTCTTGCTGTGAAGAGTAGACACATGTACCTAAAGGGAAATACACAGCGGTAGTGGTACTTTCATCACTCGGCGGTACATCTGTGATCTCTTAGTAGCAACAATACCTGACGATTACGTGTAGAATATTCTACTGAAATATTTTGGTTTTTACTGGTCTGTACGTACAAAATATGCCGGAAAAGGTCATTAGGAAGTGTGGCGCATAGTTGCTGATAGTGAATAATCAGTAAACGAGCGGTTGCAGAACCATAAGACAGTGCGACGCATCATCTCTTAATGTGAGATAAAATATCTTGTTAACCTGACAACAGCGCATCGTTTCATTTTGGCGTAAATCAATAACCCTTTTTACAGCGAAAGCTGTTATGAGATCATTTCACCGGCCGTTTTTGGCGCCGTAGTTGTCCGCCGCTGCCGCCGCCGCCGCCGCTGCCGCCGCCGCCGGTGTCCGTAACCAGTATCGCTCGAAATAAGAAAAAAATACGAAACAAGAAAAAAATTCCAGGATGGAACGAGGTTCGAACCTGGGCCCTCTGCGTGGGAGCCCAGTATTCAACCTCTGAGCCATGCCGGTGCTTGAAACTGCTTTGCAAAAAGGTTCTACACATGCTTCATGTCGGGAAGGAACCACATTAGCATATGCAATATAGCGTGGTAGAAGAGTAAAATAAGCACCAAGTGTCGCACAACGCGAATTCTGTAACCGGGCGTCACACAATGCGAATTGCGCAACGAGTAGGTTGTTTAATGCTTCCAACCCATTACAAAGGACTCTGCCATAATTCTTCATCGTCATCAGGCACATCATCAACAAAGTGCGCATAATGCCTTACATGGGTTTAGCAGGTACCAACGCTCTCCGTAGAATGACGAAAAATGGCACAGTGCCTGCTGCCCTTCTCAAAAATTACAATGATTTATAGCGTAGTGGGTTCCTCGCAAGTGCACTTGTATTGGTTGCCAACCATAAGCGCATGATCCATTTCCTTGGGGTCTAAGTAAAGTTCTTCGCCTCCCCCCCCCCCCCGTCTCTCTCCCACGTCAACGTATGTTATACAGCATGACGAGAGAGGGAAATAGCAACCGGGCGTCACCCAATGCAAATTACATAACTGGTGGGCCGTTTAAAGATTCCAACCCATTACAAAGGGCTGAGCCATAATTCTTCATCGTCATCAGTCGTCGTGTCAACAAAGTGCACATAATGCCTTACAGACGTGTAGCGGGTTGCTCGCTTCCCCGCAGAATGACGAATAATGGCTTAGTAGGTGCTTCCCAACTTTACAAAAATTGTGATTTATAACGTAGAGGTTATACTTTCTAGTGTACTTGTATTGTAGCCCCATAAGAGCTTCACGGGCTCTAGAAACGCTGCTCTTCCAGCTTTCGCTGTGACTGTGCTGCGGTTTCAGCGCAGGCCTGGCGTTTTTTGTTTTCAATACCACACTGCGCGTGCTCTTTGTGAACTACGGTCTTTAATATCCTGCCACAGCCTCCAATAAAGGCCAGTGCAATATGATCGAGTGAGCGAGCGACCGACCGACCGACCTACCGACCGACCGACCGACTGACTACTAAACAAACAAACAAACAAACAAACAAACAAACAAACAAACAAACAAACAAACAAACAAACGAACGAACGAACGAACGAACGAATCAATCAATCAAGAAGCAAACAAATTTATTTATTTATTTACCCTTCTTCAACAGAGAATGTGTCCTTGAGTCTCCAATTCTCCTAACCTCACTAAATGCCAGTGATATCCCAGTCACCGCCTCCTAACTCCTCGATTCGCTCCGCTAGCCTAGCTGCGCTAGAGAGGGTTTGTGCGTCGAACGTTGCCATTTCAGTATCCATTTGCGGCATGTGGGGATTCATTGATTATCAGCACTATCATCAGCATTACAAGTCCGACCGCCACCGTGGATAGATGTTCCACGACCGCTCGAGTATGAGGGCCATGGTTTTTGAACCTTCATGTGGGAGGTCGCATACTTTTAAATTTTTTGAGAGTGAAAAGATAACAGACGGTGTTTTCATGTGATTGCTTTCTTCAGGGACCCCCTGTTACATTTAATACTTAACAGTTACGTAAGTTTCTGAACTCCTGAATGTGTTTGTGATTTTAAAAACCTTCCAATATTAATCCCCGAAGTCTTTAATCTGTCGAGGTGTGTGAGAGTTATCTAGGGCAGCATCGTTTCATGGCTTTTTCAGAGAAAACCAGTCCTAAGTAGATAATGACACCTAAGCCTGATATTAAGCGCGAACTCTGCCATCGGTAATGTTGAGATTCAGTTTCCATTTTCGCTTCGAAAGGATAATTGTATACAGGGCTTGCTCGGCTAGCTGTGAAACGTTTTTCTGCGTGGTTTATCAGGGCCAGTGCTGGGCAGTATCGAAGATACATGTATCTTAGATACTATCTTAGATACTCTATGAGTATCTTGTATCTGTATCGCGATACTTCTCGAAAGACGAGTATCTGTATCTGTATTTCCGATACATTCGATAATGTATCGTGTATCTTAAGATACAAGATACTTCTATCGCAACAGAACCGTGCGAACAATAATCGCTGGCCAAGCTTCACTTCTCAAGCTGGTACTGGTGCCACTAAGCCATCTGAATAAGTCTTAGGGCGGTGACGCAATTTTATTTTCCCGCCAGAGTATTCCAGTGAGGGCAGAAGATGAGGAAGACAAGCGCGCGGACGTCTACGCCCAGCCCACGTGCCTTTTGTTTGCTCGATTGCTTTTTAGTTGCGCCAATATGCCGCGACACTTGCTCTTAGCCACTGTCCTGCGCCGCGTCTGTTGCGCAAATTCTGATGTTGCTACAGTGTCGTTATTGAAGATTCTCTTCGTCTTGCTCCGTAACGAAATGTGATGCGTGCAAGAATGGGGTTCCTTTGCGTCGCGTGGATTTTAGATATCAGCGATTTGAAGGATCTCGTGGATGTAAGTTTGACTTGCATGCCATGAATTAACTTATATGCAAATAAGAATCTAACAACGTTAGCACCACTGCTGCTGATGCTAGATCTAAAAGTGCAAGCGTTTACCTAGCAGAAACTATCTTGGCGTACCGCAGTTTTCACTTCTTCGCACATTTATTCAAAGAATTTATGAAATCATAATTTGATTTCAGACAAATTTGATGCAAAATGACAGCTTTGACAAATGACAAAATTGATGCAAAATGACAGCTAAGAAAGCACTTGTGCTTTCTTAGCTGTCATTTTGCATCCCTTACATTACCTAAGTCTGCACTGTTTTTCCGGTCTGGTACTGCAGTGACGTCACTGCAGTATGTCTTTTGCAACGCGCACCCAAAATAAGATCTCTGCTTTATTCTTCGGTCTACTTTATTTCCACTACTGTTACACATTTACACGTTGCCAAGGCGATTTTGAAAACAAATATATAATTATGTGGGCGTACCTTGAGTAAACAGTACAAAACATTCTGCTTACCGCTTAGGAAAATAGCGATATTGAGTTCTCATTGTAATAATGGAAATCATTAGGAGCCATCTTAAAGATGTTAGGAAGGGGATTCGAGAAACTTTGTTTCGCTGAATGCTCTGTTTTGCTCATGAGGGTCCCAACGAGCCGTTTCAGGCAATTTTCCATAAGCACTGAATTTTCCCTTGTCTCAACAGGTAAGTTGACGATACTTGATGCTTAAGTGTCATAACTATTAAGGGTGCCGTCTGTATTGTGTTTCTGTACTCATTCAATGTGAATGTTTGATAAACAACCACCTTTCTATTTTACTTATATTTGTTTTCCTGTATCAGGCTTTCTTAAATATTTTTCGCATTACTAATCGCCACGTAATGGGAGCTATAAGTGGAAATAGCGCGAATAGCGGCGGTGTCCTGCGACGCTTTATGGCACTATACAATACGTCTGAGACGTTTCTGTGTCGCACATGTTCTCTCGTTGAAGAATAATTGCTAAAAGATTGCACATTAGTGAGCATATCAACAAGGAATCCTTTACGCCAGCAGATAAGTAGAATATGACAATTCGTTTCAGTTTTACGTCATGTACGTATACACCAGGAGTCTCAAACTGAGCTTATAGCCAGCGGGCCGCAGTCGCGAAATTTAGTTGCAAGGGCCGGGACAGTGAAGATGGTGGGAGAGAGTTTGAACAAAATGACGTCTGAAAGGAAGCCTTTCCCATATCTCATATATAGGTCATTTCTGAAGGGGATTTGGAGTCAGCATTCGAGAAACATCGATAGCGATGTACAGAATGACTGATATCTGGACGCGGATTCCAAAATATAAAGTTTTTGTTCCACGGTTATGTTTTAGCACACGGTGACCACATGTTCCTCACGAAAGGAATGCTTGAGACCAGTCATGTCTGTGCAGCTCACGAACATACTTATTTAGAAAATAAAAAAGTCACAGTTTCGCCGCAATGGCGAAGCAATGAATGCGATAGCAAGGAACTAATGTTATACGAAGTGAGGCTCGCCAATGGATACTCTCAGTTTGAACATCGCTTCTGTTGCAAAGGCGGCCGAAGCAGCGAAGGAAACTAGCGTGCTTCAAGTGTCGAGCTGTGACACTTGATAGTTCGCGCTCATCTTCTGTTTGTTCGTTTAGCGGCGTCCCTTGAGATCGAGTGACTTTCGTACGCTCCGTAACATGAGCGCGGACATCACGGTGAAAGCGTGAAACATCCCTCTTCCCCTCACCACGAGAAAACCGCGCGAGCAGACAGCGAAAGCGAAAGCTTTTCCCATGCGCAAATATAAGAAGAAGCGAGCGAGCTCGCCGACAACTTTTAAATGCGCCCGTCGGGCTCCTAGCGCCATCTCGCTGGTAATGAAGAAACGCTTATTATCGCCTGCTGTCTCCGAGTCCGTCCAGCGCTAAAGGGTGTGTATATAACGCTCGCCGTTAGCTATGTGGAGGATCTGCGTTTCGTGGCGTAGTGGATTGGCCGCGAGATCGAGCGGAGTCGCCGCCTAGCGGCTTCTGGCTGAACCGCGCCTAGTGTGGATTGCTCCATGCGTCGTCTGCTAGCCCCATTGTGTTTGCATGTGCGCGTACGTCATGCAGTTCCTCAAAAGGCGGTTTGTTCCGTTGCGTTAGTACAACTTTAGCCGCTCGTACGTATGCCTAACACGATGTAAAGAAGCATTTGGCCTTGATCGGCTGTATATGTACTGTAATAAGATCAAAAAGTGCGCTTGTCGAGAGTGCTGTGTCTGGTCGTCATACCCTCCGTTTACGAAAGTCATAACAGTGTAGGTGCCGCTCTGTGGTTCAACCCCATTGTAAAGTGCACTTGGCGTTGCCCTAAACATTGGAAGCCTTAACCCTCATGTGAATATAGCCTTTTAGCGGCGCGGTGGTAAAAAAAAAGGCTCGCATGTACTTGAGCGTTGTGGCTAGGTCTTGTTTATTTGTTACGCGACGAGCTTTAGTTGTGAACGGTCCTGGTCTCACAGAGAAATATTTCTGTTAAGTCACGTCTGACACTTCTGTACTTAAATTGTCCCCTAAAAAGAACAGAAAATGAATTGACACGGAAATCGCAATACGGAAGTCGCTAAACTGAGTTGCCTGGCGAAATTTTAACTTGTGGCGAAATTTATACAACAACACCCGTGTACTTAGATTAAGGTGCGCGTTAAAGAGCGCTGAAGGTCAAAATGAATCCAGACGGCGTAGTTTACATTTGTGTCGTAGTAATTTCACGCGAAGCCACATCTCATTTTCTTTACATTATCATGATCGTTTCTGTTGCGTTGTTTAGACTGACGGAAGGCAGCGGACATTATTCGTATGAAAAAATGTACTTTGGTCCCGTGAAATAACCGGACCTTTGTTCCATTACTGTCGTGCAAATATTCAATCGAAGAAATTTCCGTGCTGTACAGTTACCTTTGTGTACTGTTACTGGAATAAAAACAAGCATGTACGTGTTACGTCTCCGTAGCGCTAAAGCGCTGTCAGCCACGTAGCTTTCCTCAGTAAACCTATCAACTCTCCTACATTTCATGGAGAATTGAATAAAAAATGCGAATGAATACTTGAGCACGCAGTGCACAAAGTGCTATTTCAACTCATCGTGCAGGAATACGGGCTTTCTTTTTGTTGAGGGGCATCCAAATGAACAGGAAGTAAACATTTAATTCAGTCGCGCTATACAGCAGAGCGTACTAGGTAGAACACAAGCTAAACCTGTACAAAGAAAAACGACAAGAAAACGTCACCCATTGCGAAAACGCTGACTGTCGCCGAAGGCGAGCAACGCGTTCGTTGGTAGAATGCGCTTCTCTCACAAGTAATTATAACGTTCGGCGCGCTTCGTGCAATAATTAGGGAATCAAGAGCGCACATATTGTTTGCCGGAAATCGGGTCACATCGCTCACAACGAAGCGCTGTTGTGCACGTTTGTACACGCCCGACAACCGCCTATCCACACTAGCGCGGCGACGGTGCTGCCACCTGTAGCCCGATCTCGCAGCGAATAGCGCCGCTCGCTGCGCAACAAGAGGTCCCTGGTTCGATTCCGCGCTTCGGAAGCATTTTATTGCGATAGCAATTATATGGACAGTCTCGGCTGGATTTTGCCGTCGCCGTCGCCGTCATGCACCGTATATGTATAAGTATGTATATATATATAAAAGCCCCAAAGAAAAATAATTCAGAAAAATGCTTCCGAAGCGCGGAATCGAACCAGGGACCTCTTATTCCGCAGCGAGTGGCGCTATCCACTACGCCACGAAACGCAGATCCTGCACGTAGCTAACGGCGAGCGTTATAAACATACCCTTTACCGCTGGACGGACTCGCAGACGGCAGGCGATAATAAGCTTTCTTCATTACCAGCGAGATGGCGCTAGCAGCGCGACAGGCGCATTTAAAAGTCGTCGTCGAGCTCGCTCGCTTCTTATATTTGCGCAGCGAGAACATTGCCCTTCCGTTGTCTGCTCGCGCGGTTTTCTCGCGGTGAGGGGAAGAGGAATGTTTCACGCTTTCACCGTGATGTCCGCGCTCATGTTACCGAGCGTACGAAAGTCACTCGAGCTGAAGGGACGCCGCTAAACGAACAAACAGAAGATGAGCGCGAACTATCAAGTGTCACAGCTCGACAGTTGAAGCACGCTAGTTTCCTTCGCTGCTTCGGCCGCCTTTGCAACAGGAACGCTGTTCAAACTGAGAGTATCCATTGGCGAGCCTCACTTCGTATAGCATTAATTTCTTGCTATCGCATTCATTGCTTCGCCCTTGCGGCGAAACTGTGACTTTTTTCTGAATTATTTTTCTTTGGGGCTTTTATATATATATATATATATATATATATATATATATATATATATATATATATATATATATATATATATATATATATATATATATATATATATATATATATATATATATATATATATATATATATATATATATATATATATACTTATACATATACGGTGCATGACGGCGGCGACGGCGACGGCGACGGCAAAATCCAGCCGAGACTACATGTCCATATAATTGCTATCGCAATAAAACAAATGAGACGAAGACGGTCATGTGTGCGGGCCGGGCCGCTAGCGAAATGGCTCAGACCCCTAGAATACACCATGCGCCCCCCCCCCCAACAAAAAAGAAAAAAAATGTCGCTACCAGCGTTGTTGCTGCTGTACACCTGTCCGGATACACGGTATTGTGCAAGTTGCCTTTTACGGACATGGTAAAATTCCACACCGGTATTTGCGCCGTCGTGAGAAGGCTTCTTATTGAAGCTATTGTGATTATATGGCAACTTGCTGGATGGTCGGCAAGCTGTGCAAAGCAAGTACCGCTGTCAGCGAAGTGTACAAAGAGTTGCCCTGGGAAGAAGCTAAAGAAACCCCAATAAGTTATCCTGGAAGGAAACTAATGTACTTTGAGCAAGAAGGGCAAAACTTTTGAGATACTAACAGACATTTCATTCAAGTGAAACAAAATAGGTCACAGTTAAGAAATTTTGAAGTAGACATTTTCGTGCATAGGTGTTTGCTGCTACATTATATGGATCTATAATCACAAATTTGAGAATGTATCGAAGTATCTTAAGATACAATCGCCAAGTATCGTATCGGATACAATTTTTGCGGCAGTATCTTGTATCTGTATCTCCAATACTTCTTGCCTCAGTATCTTGTATCGTATCGCGATACAATTTCAAAGTATCTTTGCCCAGCCCTGATCAGGGCAGGCTTTTGCACATTCTTGCACGAAGGTAATCTCTTCTTGTCTACAATAGCTAACCAGTGTATTATGAGCGAAATCATTGCATTTGTATAATACAAACGCTACATTTTAGAGCACTCAGGGGTTCACACGGAATCTTCTTGAGTTACAAGCAATTACAGGATAAGTGCTAGTAGTCGTCGGGATTTGTGTAGATGGCGTGAAAATTCCATGTTCTGCGAAAACTTTGATTGGCTAAAATTGTTATTAGTTATCTCGAACGAGTTCAATAGAGACCCGTATAGTTGCTGCGTCGGCCTTTATCTTTGACTATCTTCACAAAAATCTCCTTTAACTACGCATGGCCTGTCGTTTTTTTTGTGTGGTTGTCGCTTTCTTTCTGTTTTCACGGTTGCGTCTTTACAGCATATTCCAAAGTAAACAGTGCAAATGGTGCAACGTATGAACTAGGGGTATGATCACACTAAAGCTATGAGAGATGACTAACAAACAGCACAATTACTAAGCCGTTTTTCTTGCATCTTAAGAAAACGGAACTCCATTCCCAAATTTATTTCATTGAACTATTATAGGGTGCGTGGTAACCACAAAGCAGAAAAAAACAGCCAATAAAAAAGTATGCAATATAACACAGTAAGCTCGAGCGCGACTATCATTCTCCTGTATGAGCTCTCAACCAAGGACTTAAGTGTGATGAGGCCTTGTGTTGCCCATGTGGAGCAGGATTAATCAGCATTCTAGTAGGCGAGGTGTTTTGAACAGAGAGTGTCAATCTACAAAAGAGCTACGATGCAAATGTGTGATCGCGGTGACGCATGCGACGTGACATATTCTGATTCAGCCAGGATCCTATAATGGAAGGGCCAGACAAAAATAAATATATGCTCGTGCAATAACAAAATAAAGCAGCATCAAGCGAGGCAGGGAGGAAAACCTTAGTGGAATTAGGTGTGTTCTTTGAATGGGGCACCGCAAGCTATTCTTTTATTATTGAGAGTTTTTCTGTTACATTCACGCATCTCAGCGCAACGAATTAGCGATGCCATCATGCAGGAACGTCAGGCAGGTCACTAACAGCGCTCGTCCATGAAGGCCTTCGCAATCGGGTGCGTGGTTGTTGCAGCCGCTCGGAAGTAGCCAGTGAACCGTGTGAGGAGTGTCATGGCAACCGGTGCCGCATTTCTGACTCCGATGTTCAGATTCACCACAGTGAGTGATGAGAGTGGCAGCATTAACACTGAAGTAAGATGGCAAATTGGGCTAGTTGGAACATACTCGCCATGTTCAGCGCAAAAAAAGGAACACGAAAACACAAGGAAGTGCACGACACAAGCGCTGTCTAACAACTGAAATTTTAATGGAAGAAACGTGTCATATATAAGCACAAAAAAAAACAAAAAACAGAAAAGAAAAAAACCAAACAGAAAATCTTATCCACCACCAGGCATGTATACTCACGTATGCTGTAGATATGTATGCTGTCGTTGTCTCAACGTTCGTCTAAGGGAGCACGCTAGTTCTCTGGGAGCACGCTAGATCTAAGGGATCACGCTAGAGAGCACGCTAGATCTAAGGGAGCACGCTAGCATTTAACACTATGCCGACTAATCCTACGGCACGTGTACTAAATGACGCATAAATTATCCTTGCTTTTTCTAATAACGTGTTTGTTATTTTGTTCACTGACCTTTCGTGAAATGTCTTTCTCCACTTTTCTGGTAATTTTTTCCTAGTTTCTCTATTATGCCTTTTGTATAAATGCGTTTTCTCTTCATCTTGAAGAGTGTTTTATACCTAATCTCACTGTCTTATTCTTACATTTATTAGTTTGTTTGTTTTCAGTGTTAGTCCTGTATTTTTTGTACAAGGGATTCCAATTCAGACCCGACACATCCTCCTGTATAATTCATGTTGTAACTGCGGCGGCACGTGCTAGAACCGCACGTGCCGACACATAGGATTGGTTTAGACAGGCCATAGCCGGTGACTACCAAACAATGTTTGACACCTGGGGTTGTTTATTGTGACTTAAATCTAAATGCTTGTTGCAATTCGCCTTCTTCGAAGTACGATCACCAAGAGAACTTGCACTCGTAAGCGCATCGCCATATTGGTTGGGCTTTCGCGGCAGGTTGTTCTACCTTCCTGAGAACACGCTTTCCATAAGTACATTAGAAACAATTATTTGCATTACATGTATTTTTAGAGAACATGGCCTTATGAACGAAAGCCCCAGGAGCAAATTTCTAATAACGCATACAGAACACTTGAAGAGAGGATTCATTTGCATTATTGTGGATTTCGGCCATATAATATACAGCACGAGCATTGACAACTCGAAAGCATGCTGCCTGAGATGCCACACGCAATCTAATCAAACAAAAAATATGACAGGAATTGTTTAGTGCACACAAAAAATGACGACAGTGGTAGCAGATGCAAACAGTATGCACAAAAAAGCACGGCTATCATAACATAATTTAAACATAACTTCGTAAAAAATATCTTAAAATGCTTTTTTTAGAAAATAATGTTGCGGGAGGCCTTATTCTAAATGGTCACTTAGGAATTCGTTAATCTCTGCTTAGTGCACTTAAATAAATCAAAGAGAACTAGATGAATATGTTTCAGTCAGAAAAAAAATACGCACCCTTTGCACAAAGCTTTGTGTGCAGAGCATAGATAGTGACTATGAATTTATTATGTCACGTATGAAACTTCTCTTGTAATAATAGGTGGGGACCGTGGGGACATATTGCCAACGTGCATGTGCATGAATAGCTGAGCACATTAAAAGCTACAGAATCCATGACTTTGTCACACAAGAACCTCAGCATTGTAGGTATCATTTCCTTGTTCAACTGAAAGTGACGGCGAGGAAGCCTGGGTAAAAAACCGCAAAAAAAAGTAAATGATTATATTATGATTGTGACTAAGGTTAGTGACTCCAAGTAATAATTCCGCGTGAAAGAAGAGTTGCAAAGTATCTCCTGGAGACGCGCAAATCTCCCCACAACCACACTCGGGGACCAATCCCATCATACGGTATTGTCTCGAAATGAATCATTGGAGTTTCAGCGTCATGCCTCCAAAAAGACTCTCATTCTGCCTCGGTCATTAATCAACACCGGTCGTCTGAGGTGGCAGTGGTAGCGGGCGTAATCAGGACCTACACTGCACCGCGAGAGGCATTCGTGTAGGAGGTGTGCTGGCGTGGTGGGCAAGAATCGCGTCCGCGTTTCCGAGATGGCACTGATTAGCTGCCCGCAGCATTGCTCGATCAATCCGGATGAAACTCTTTTTCGTATCATTTCGCACACCGGTTACCTTACCTCCTGTTTTTTAGTGTGTAGCTAGCAGGCGACACAACATAACACGCACCGAAAGTGCGGCGAAAAGTGTGGAGAATGAAAACGGCCATCAAGTATTACCGAGTGCATCGGTGGTGCTTAGATGAGATTGGTATGGTGGATATCCCGTTTCGATAAACGAAGCTGAAACTGTGGTTTGTTTCCTTGCTGCCTCCTCCTCCCCCCTCCTGCCTAACAACCTTCAGGCGAGGGCAATCTGTAGCTTTATGTTGTGCTTTAGATAAAGGAAAAGCTCGTTCCTAGACTCTATATTTTGCTTCTCACCCGATTTTATTTGTTGCAATGAGTTAGGCTCCTTTTGTGGGAGACGATGGGACTGTTTTCAGGGCACGTGCGTTCGTGTACCAACGTTCATTTTGTCCAGATGACTGAGTCAGGGGGGGGGGAAATGGTTCCCGCCTAGATCGAAACACGGCCGAGAGCATTTGGGGACGAGCCCCTTTTGTTCCTTTTTTTTTGCGGAGGGAGGAAATGGAAGAAACGGATGAGGTCGACCTAAAGATAAGTCGTGCGAGGGAAAAAAAAGAAAAAATGAAGCGAGAAGGTAATCTTGTCTGATCCTGCCGGCAAGCTTCCATCAAGCTTTATCAGCAACATTCGGTCCATATAAGGGCGGTATTCCGGCTACGAAGTCCACAGCTGAGCCCCTCACTATGTATTGTACTCTTGGGTGGTGCCCCAAAGCCGCAAAGCGAAATGAGCTTTTCCTTTTACTTTTCTCTACACTGGCCGCGACTGCATTTTCAGTAGTAAATGCAGTCGCAAACGGAAGAAGTGTGCGTTGTACCAAACAAACAAACAAACAAACAAACAAACTGTAAAGCAATCGTCAGAAACTGCAAGAGTGCTTGTTCTTATAATTTTTGCAAAATAGTAGTGTACAGCTCAGTAGTAAATTTCTTACGCTTGTTCACGAAGTCTTACATACGTGGCGATACATGCGGGATATCAAACATTTTGTTATAACTTAGGTATATGTGCACACAATAGGATGTACAGCATTTGCGTCATTGCGTTTCATCATTAGGCGCTCAGGAGGGCCACGTGTCGTTACTGCCGAAATAATTTGTTGGGCAGGAAAACGTCGAACGAGTCCACAACGGCTCTTGTTGTCATGAAAATTTTCGATACTAAGTATGGTGCCCAGATGGGTAGGGAACTCTAAGAGATTGCCAAATGCAGCTAAGATTCTTGCGAAATTAAAAACGTCATACTTTGGATATCTTTATGGCAAATGCGAATATATTATTTGAATATACCATTACTCTTCGGTGGTGCGCACTACACTGAAGCTATTTCATCCTAATGTATTCTGTATGTATTATGTAACCCGATCTTTGTACATGCAATAATAATGAATAAACTTGAACTTGAACTTGAACTGTCTAAGAATTAGTGGAAGGGAATTCCTCCATATTGATTCTCTATGCCTCCTAAACGCAGTTGGAAAGAAATGGGAAAGCCGCTGAAAGGACGTTGAGCTCAATGTTCCCGCTTCCTTATGCGGCCAGTGGGAGAGACGACCGCAGCATGTGGCGCACACGTGTCATAGCCGCCGACATGATGGGGACGTAAGCTGTCCCGTTCGGGAAAAGGCTCTTGGCAACATGCTGAATCGCGTTGCCTCTTTGCCGGCGTGTACGACTGGGGAACAATGCAAGAGATCGGGTCTAGCCGGTAGGGGCTCCGACAAAGAAGGCGTAATTGGCGCCTTCGTCGAAGTCAAAGGCAATCTGCAACTCGATTTCGTACGACTAACAGCAACAAAGCTGACTCGTTCATTGTTATTCGCCAATGGCGTAATTGATGTACCTGGGAGCTCCTGCGGGTATTCAGGCAGTAACAGCGCCTGCATTTTCGTCTGGCATATGCTAGCGAGCCGACTCGTGCCGCGCTGTGTGGCTGTCGGGTTGAGATGGCACATTTAGTTGAGATTAAAGAGCGTAGAGTCCGGGGAAACGTGGACGAGGGAAAAAGAAAACAAATTAGGAACAGAAGCGCGAATTTTCAGCAGAGGGAGCGGGACAGAAAGAACTTAGGAAACGGAATAATCAAATCGCCGTTACGCGTCTTATAATCAGCACAACAGACGCAACGGTAGGAGGCTGGAAGGTTGCAGTGTCTCACACAAACTCGAAGGATTACTTCCTAGAAATTATTTTGAAACAAGCTTCGACCTAGTGCGTGAAATAATCTTCAGCAATATCACTAGACTGTCATGCGTATAGCATCATTGGAGTAATGATTGACTACCATAGCACGTTCTGCATGGTTTTTTTATCGTTATGAGCCGTAATATCAAACCACAGCCGGGCTATAGGGGAGACGCCGACGTTCATTTGCGCGCGCATCGCGTCTCCCCTCTAGCCCGGCTGTGATCAGACAGTACGTCAAGAAAGCGCCGGTCGTACTCAGAAAGGTATATAAATGAAACACTACGAATAGCATGGAGGTTATAGTGTACTAGAATAATTTCCTAGTGACGCGTCTGAGAAGGAGCGCGCGTGCCCGTTTGTGTAGACGCCACCAGGCGCCGCCACTGCGCCTTTTTCTAGTCGTCTGCTAGCGTAAATGCCGCAGACCGGCAGATTAATTTCAGTTCGGGACATCGCCTGCAGCAGTATCTATTCACATTTTTTTATCATCCATTTGCACAAACCCATCATATGAGTAACTCTGCATGTTTTGCTTCTATTGCGCAATACCTAGCACAACATTTAAATCGCATGCTCATCGCAAACTACACAAAAGTGCTCGGCAACGTCTACGCTGCGTTGCTATGCCAGAAGGCGTACGATGAAATAACGGCCTCGACGGACGCATATTGATGGTGGCAAACTTTTCGTGATTTATTCTCGGTTACAGAAACGCAGCTAAACAAGATTATTCCGGCGTTTCCTTACCTCATTTTACGGCGTGCAATGAGACGTACTACATGGAAGCATCCCATATGTAAGCGTCCGGAGAAAAAAAAGTCATCCACCATTTTTTTTTTCACAAGAACTACGACGTTGAACGTAGCGTCGCAGGGGACGCGCACGAGGCAAGCAGCTGCAAAGCGCGTCTGAACCGGCCCAAACCGGCGCGAACTGGCTCCGCGACTAGAAAAAAGCGCAGCAACGCCACCAGTGGCGTCTACTGGCGTTTGCTTCAACCGGCCTATTGTCCCTGCCTCCTGGACGCGTCACTAGGAAATTATTCTAGTACACTATAGTGGAGGTGCTAAGGCGTATCTCGATGTTGCGGAGAATTGCAAATCGGCGCTTTAGACAGCGCCGCCACATTGTTGCCATTCGCTCTATTGACAATATCGTTGGAGCGTTGTGTTCCGCTACCACCATATAATAACAGCCGAAAAAAACCACGCAACTTTCATCGTTATCATTCTCTGTTAGTCTCAAGTTAGCGTTACTGAAAGAAATTAATCCCATAGTTTCCCCTCGTTATTTTTTATGGTCAGCCATTGTGTTTCGCGCCTAACGCGAACATATACGTCTCCTTTTGCGAAGCATTGGTTCACTCAACGGACACGCGTGGTACTGTGCCAGTGATACGCAGCATTCTTTCCCTCAAAGCTAAAGAAAAAGAACTTGTTAGAGGACAGCGCACCAGCCATGGTGGCCAGAAAGCTCTAGCATTTTGGTGCTGAGCACTGGATCTCGAGTTTGACTCCCGATTGCGGCGGGCGTATATCTAAGCAGGCTAAAATGTCAGAAAACCAGAAAAAGTCCGCAACAATTCTGAAAAGCGACTGCGCTCAGCCAGTACCTCGTCCATGCATACCAGCAACAAGGAGCGCTCGAGCATAATTTCTGCAATTCCAATTTCTAGGTCTCCGAGTAGACCTGGGTAGACCTGAGCTGGTACAATTTATGAATTAATTTTGTTCGCTTCTATTTGCTTTGAACAATCCACCATTGGCGGCCGACCGGCACGTTGATGACGTCGAGGGAGCGGCGTTGGCGCTACTGACGAAGCTTCAAAAACTATGACATTAAAACAGAGTTGTTAGTTTAACCCAGCATTGGTTACCATCTGTGCATTTTATTGTCCTTTCCTCTCCGTCAGCAGCCTTCACGTCTATGTATCTGATGCCAGTCGTTACTTGGTGTTTTCGACTCCAGAGATGTCATATTTGGCCTAACCCTACTAAGCTTAATTTATTCTATACACAATTTTGTTCTTGCAAACTTAAAAAAAGTTTGTGTCTCGCCTGTGGAGGCGCTTCACGCAATAGGAAATGTAAACCTATATTAACGTCAGCATAAACAAGCAGCTAGACAAGTTTCAGAGAAGGTGTCATTATGTGAATGCTTTTAATGATGCGGCACTGATTGACAAACACACCACTATGTTGTTCTCTGTACTGCAGCAATCGCATGGTATAGCGACAAGTAGTGTGGGAGAAAGACCACAGTGTCGGGGTTGCAGACACCTCTGTCGCGACACCGCCGAGAAAGTCACAGCCGCCTTGTTATTGTATTTAATTTTTTTCTTTGTTTTTTATATGCATGCGCGCTATATGCCCTGTCGGCCAGGATAGCGTGGTGAACAACGATACTCGCAGAGGCAGCTCGCAACCTATAAACACATATGTGCCGCTCCTGTCATTTAGACCCACATGCACACAGGTCAAAGTTGCTTCTCTCCTCCGCAGCATTCGCTCAAGTATGAGAACATTTGCCCTCTCCAGCAGTTCATTCTTTATGGCAGTACTGACAAATGGTAACCTATGGGTGTGGACCATTTTTCCATGAATGGCAGCGACTGCGGACAGCCGGTGAAGCGCCGTGCATGATGGCCTGTCGCATTACCGGCGGTGCGGACACGTGCTGCCACATCAATGCAATCGGTTGACATTCCGCTGTCAAAAGCCCGTCATTCGTTTGCCTTCCGCTAACATCCTCGCCACATCTAAGTGATGTCGGACCATAGTGGGCTAGTAGGGGCTCAGATGCTCTTTTTTTAAATGCGAAGCATTTCTTAGCGAACCTCTGGCACTTTGAGCGTTTCTATCTACGTATCTATCTATCTATCTATCTATCTATCTATCTATCTATCTATCTAGCCGCCTACGTCTGGGTGCTCTCATGATCGTCTCCTTAACTTGGTGTAGACCAAAATTTGCATGGGAGGGTAAGAGCATTTGGCGAATATGAGTGCCAGGTCAGGACATGAATAACGTTAAAATCCTGTCGCGTACGTCGTCAAACCCTTTCCACTAGACACGTGTGGCACATACCCGTTTACCACAGGCCGCGGTGCACGGGTATGCGCCACAGGTGATTGACAGTTTGTCTACCCAGGAACGGCGAGAACGGACATTGGTAACCTAAATGCTAGATCGTTAAGGAAAACCAACATCGGCACCCTTGACTCAACGAATGGAAAAAATGAAAATTAGGATCCCAGGAGGAATCGAACTCGAGTATTCTGCGTGGCAATCAGGTATTCTACCACTGTGCCACGCCAGCTGGGTCTATAAACTGGTTTGCAAAAACAGCCTACGCAGGCGTAATGTCGGTGCAACGTCAATTGTGGTTGTGGTGCTGGCTATCTAATTTTACAAGAAAGCAATAAACACTACATGGTACTCCTACGATGTGTACTCCTACGATACAGGCGTCATATGAGATTAACGTCTGTAGTTCCAGTGTTGGCTCAGCTTTTATAGCAGTCTAATAAACATTACGTTTGTATTTCTGCCGTTCAGCAAGCTATATTGAAGCATTGCTCGACCCCGGAGAAATACATTAACGAAAGTTATATATGATATCCACATCACCGCACCGTAAATTGCACTTCGTCCACCACAACGACGCAGTGTCTTCTTCATTTCTTACGAGGCTAGGCGATGGCCTCATGCTGACCGAGGATGATGCCAGATTAATTGACAGCCGCTTTCTACACTAGGCTACGTAGGCCATGTACGCCAGGGTAGTCTACGATTACGACAAACATCATCCACTGATGTTGGTCTACGTAGCACTATCCAGGGCCACCAGCCTCGACGGCCTATACCTCACTAACGCGAAGTTTGGCTTCAGGTTCCGGGATTTCGCCGGCTCTGTCGACAGATAACTTGTCGATGAAATGACCGAGGTATCCACGAATTCCAACAGCTCTACTATACCACATACTTCGCTAGATATGGACCGCTCGTCACCACGATCACGACCGGATCCTATTACAAGTCATGACCAGCTGCTGGTGCTATTTGTATAAAATTTATACAAATCTTTGGCGTCATTTCGTAACGTCTCGCTAAATAAACAAAGTTACGCCACAGTCACCTACCCACCGCATGCTTCGCATAACATCGACTACCACGGTACGTGGGATCTGCCGAATTTCTTATCTGACAATTCTTCACATTTTTGTATTATGGTCAACCTCGTTATTTGCCTCTTTTAGATTACTGGGTGATGGAGACGAAACTTTGTGCGAAACGAATTGTTCCTTCAAAACAAAATTCCAAATGGGTTTGTTATGAGGTCTGCGTCCAAAATTTCAAAGCGCCTTTGGAGCTTTCATTCAGTTCGTTTGGGCAGTGACCTAAATTTTAAATTTGCTTGATTGAATGCGGCGCCAACAGAGAATATATGAGGGCTCTATACCGCATTGGCTGGACTGACTCAGCCTGGTGTCTGTGGCACCGTTATATGCTTGTTAATTTCCGACGTTTGTCAGGCAACAAATCACGCGAATGATTTCGCAACATTGCTTTCCCGGGAAGTCAAACGTAGGTGGAAGGTACCAGCGACAAAAACAAGAACAGAAGAGAACACATGACAGGACAAGCTCTTCTCTTCCCCGGTTCTGCTTCGTATTATCTGCTTATTCACTGGTACTTTCCACCTAAACAGTTAACTTCGGAGTCTACATACGTTGATAGTTATCCCATTTACAAACATGAGAACAATCCTGATTTTGCCAGAGGCGACTCCATGGTACAGCAGAGCAAAGCTACGTTGAGTCGTCGGTTACCATAGAGCGGTCTGCTCCGTCGCGTCGGCGTGGTTTGATCACGGGGACGGACTTTTGTAAACCGACTTATGCTCTACTTGAGTCTCAGGCCGGCCTCTTCACTGAAAGGAACGTCGTTGTGCATACCGCATGCGCCTCTTTGATCTCCGTAAAGACGCAAGCTGCGAAAGCGTTTGAAGGCACCGGCACTAGCAGCGGCACAAGAGCAGTGCTGCTTCTTGTATCACAAGGATATAGCTCTGTATGTAAGGCCGTCCTAATATTTCATATCAGTGCCCACCCAGCCAACGTTCGGACTCTCGAACGAGATTGCAAGCATATGATTAACTTTAGGACTCTCATAGCTGATATGGAAGTCCCAACAATGGGAGCCCCACTATACAAATCATATTATGAATAAGCATCCGCTGAGTTAACCGAAATTTGCTACAACCACTCGAGTAAGTTCATGCACGAACATACTACAAAAGATGGTGCCCATAGGTTTTGTACAAGAACTCGAGCGCGTCGAGAGATAGAGCTAAAGAAATTCGGGAAAGCTGACCGGTACCCATGAAACACTTGTAATTCAAATGCGTTTTGTCTGGAGAGAATTTAGTGTGGGATGAGTTCGGTGCGTTTTGATTAACAATACTGCACTGTATATATTACTGCATGTATGCACATCGCGCTCCTAGCCGCACTTGAAATTTCGCCTGTCTATGAAAAAATTTCTTCACAAATAAACACGTTGAAAATCGCGTGAGTTATCGATTTTATGCAATCGTTTCCGAAGGCTACACAGTCTTGGAAACGGGTGGTCTAGTTCATGGTTGAACTACATGGTAGCTGCTACTCTTACTGAACAGCACAATGGCGGAATTTACGAAAACAGTCACCATTACACTTGATCACATAACATCAAAGCGCTTTTGGAAATACTGAAACCAGCGAAGTTCACTTCGAGCGTTCAGACAAGAAGTTGAAGCCAAAACCCGTGCTTAACCATAGTATATGCTCACTAATGGATTAGTAAAGAAGGCATCTCTCTCATGCGCTCACCCAGAAACCAGTCACACAACGCGGCGACAGGGGCTACGCAATCCCTCGGAACATTCCCCGCTTGTTTCAAAATATATATAGTAAGCTTTCAAAGAAGTGCTGTGGATTTTGTATGTTTTAACTCAAAGAATTTTCAACAGTTTCGACTATACTCGGCGGCAACTTATCTTGACAGTGGAGCGAAGGCTACGGAGGCGGGACTTCCGCACATTCGTGTTGCTCCGCAAGTAGTACGGCAGCTTGTGGCTGATTTCGGTTTTGCTCGCTCGCATCGTTAACGCGTTTAGAAAAATATATATACGAAAAATGTGAATGGGAGAAGCATTTCGATTGTTCAATGTACATTTTGAGTGCCATATTACGAGTACATTTTTCTTTAGAGAACTAAACAGCGCGTTGGCGGCCGCACAATGACCCACTGCGTCACGGACGCCATGTCTCTTTTGGAAAACGGGCGTGCTAAAAAGGTGATGCTGTCTAAGAAATGGATAGAATATTAAGGCATTCTTGCAAAATGAACAATAACTGTATTTTACCTACGACTTCCCGCAACTGTTTGAGTCTCATAATAAATAAAGCAGGATTTCAGCAAGGCAAATGAGAAAATTATCGGTAAACTTAAGTACCGTTTTTTTGGCGCGGTAGCAGGCATGAGCTTCGGTTCTGTAGCTTCCACAGCGCTGTCAAGAAAAGTTGTCGCCGAGTATAGTGAAACATCAGATTTAACGCGAACTAAACAGCTGAAACTTGATTAGTATTCGAAGTTCCCACTATCCTCACACTCTTAACTCGACCATATCATACAGCAGCTGACACACACATTACCATAGACAATGCCTGTGAGCGAACACCTTTACATTTGTAAATGGAAAAACAGCGCCGAAATATTGTTCACATAGCGAAGAGAAGAAACACGCATGATGAACGGTAACAACTGGAGGTTTATATAGAGAAAGGTATGTCGACGTATACCATAGAGCTAGATGATAGCCGTTGCTAACAACCAAAGTGGTGAAGTATGTGTAAGAGCCCCGTACCTGAAACTAAGATAACAAGAGATAAACTGAATCGCGCGAGCTTAAGGATCCAACGCGCGTTATCTGTATGCATTTTATCATCTTAAGAGCTTTGCGACCTTGAACTGATACCACGCGACTAGAGCTTGATATTTTAACGTACCGGTTCTTTTCCTGCCTTCTTTACCCTTTTTTTTATCATTGTTACGCGGCAGTATACTTTCAGTTTTTAGTTAGCACTTGTTATGTGTGTTTTTCATCTCTTCAGTTTGTGAACCTTCTTTTGAAGCTGTTTGCCCATTTACGAACGTGTGTAACCAACCAGCGTAACGTACCCAAGGAGTTGAACGTACCGCACTTTTATATCTACATATTTCTCTGGAGTAATGATGCCTCCTCGTGTACGACTCCTTTCAACGGAGCTCATGTTTCTGCTTTCGTTTGAATATCGATAAGCGGCCTGCGTTATGCCCTACTTCTACATTAAACAAAAATACCCCTGTGACCCGGCAGCAGATTTACATAAATGTGACATTATTTGCAGCACATCGCACGTGGCACGTTTCCTTCTCTCCCGCTTCTTCGTACGTAGCTGTGCTTATACTACGGCTTCCTTTCATGGAGCGGCCGTGCTTAAGCTTGACGATTGTCTTTGTCAATGCATTGGAAGAATCCGACCCCCCTCAAAAATCGATTGTACGTGTCGCCTCCGTCATTTCGTGTTTTTCTTTTTTTTTCACGTAAGTGAAGTTTCTTTTGTCGTTCTCGTAATCGTATGTCGAGCAAGCAAATGTTACGTTGAATTGTTATTGATGTTAACCGTCTATGATAATAAATTTTTCTAAACACACATAGTGCTCATAATCGTTCACCTTTCTTCAAAATTGATCTCCCCTGCGCAAACAACAGGCCGCTGGCGATGTTCAAACGCTGCGACAGCGTCTGGTACTCCCGCGTCTTATTACCGCTGCCTGAACGCGGTCATAAATCAACGCGCTGTTTTGGATGCTTTGCTTGGAAGTGAAAGCGCGAGCGTTTCCCAGTTCAAAGGCGATGCGATCGAATTGTCCCCACCTGTCTCATTAGTCAGGGCGAGCGCAAATAATGGCCGGCTGAACTAAATGACTCGTGGTTTCCGAACGCCGTGTGGCACAGGTCTCCGGGCTTCCTGACAGTGCACGTACCGCGTGATAACAGAGCGTGCCGTTCTATTCTAAGCGCCTGTGTGACTGCTGCGCTGCCTTTGGCAGCGGCTCATCCTGGGAACCACCGCTCTACGACTTTATAAAGCTAACGATCGTTTCGACTGTCGTTTATGAAGCCGCAGGAAGGGCGCAGATCTATCTCGAAAGGGGGGGAGGATATGATTAAGGGCTCGAAACCGTAACGTGGCAACGCGAAGGAAACGGTACCGCTTGAACAAATATTCATCTGAATTGAAAACAATAAACAAAAACACACGCCAGTGTTCACAATACGACGTTCCTGAGTCCATGTATGTTCTGCAACGTCCGCAGAGAATGCCGCACATCACTTCGCATTTTTTCTCTTTTTTTTACCGCGTTGCGGTCGCAGCGCTGTAATAGATTACGGAAGAGAGCGAGCTCTGTTTGTACGATAGAGACCACTCCATCGTAGAGACGTACTGGCTTACAGCAAACTGATGTCTCGTTTGCTTTCTCGAGTCGACTAGTGTATTCTAGCGGTCTGCGCTGCGGTCGTAGACGCGAAGAAATTGATTTATCAAAGAAGCAAGACAAACCGCTTCACTTGTACTCGAGTGATAGATTGTACAGTCAGCTAAACTGTTGTCCCGAAATAGCGCAAGTTGCTTCTTTTAATCGATGCTGCCGTGTTATTCAGTGGACGTAGTATTCTGTTGTTGTACGATGGCGCCATCAACTAAAGACTGAGACGTCTGCCTTGTACCCACGTTTTAATGTGGGAGTACCCGAAGTTAGTAAAAGTTACGTGAATGGCACAATTCTCGTGTATGATATTTTTGTGGATAAATGCCTTTTTTTCACACTGATGCATGAAATAAAGAAACGGAGAAAGAGAATTTTGCATCCTCGACTTCAACGTTCTCAGCGAGGCTAACATCTGAACCAATAGTGACATCTCATTCTTTTTTTAGTCACAAAGTAGTCCTTATAATGCAGTTTGATTCAAGCAAGGCTTCAAAAGTACTGCAATACGAACAAACTTTTACAATGTAGCCGATGTATCTGTCATTTTTCTGAAACTTACCAGAAATCAGTAGATTTCAGAGCTTTAGCACTATATTTTAGGAAAAAAATGTCAAAAACTCTACTGAAGCATTACTCGTGAAGATACAGGTTTTAAAGTGCACGTTATTTTGCTGTTAAATCACAGATAATTCTATCTGGAACCATTCAACCGGATGCCTAACGGCAGTCTCGGTTGGCGTTCGCAGCGCAAAGTGGCCAGCACGACATTCGTGTAATTTTTCACGTGCACTTCTTTCACCTTTAAAATGAAACGATAAAAACGCAAATGAAAATTCAAATTTTTCACCATATAAAGCCTGAAGAATACTGGAACAACCTTTTCGAGTGAGCTGTCATTTTAATCGGGCAGGAAAGACCATGGTTTGGCGAAAATTAGGCTTATATTTTTTTCTTTCTTTTTGTGTCCTTTTCTTTTTTTTTTTGCCATAAGTAATCTGCCGCTCTTGTTCGTTTTACAAGCTTCATGGTCACCGCAGCACCACTGCGCAATTAAAGAGTTCATTAGCAACCACCGGAAAAGAATATTTTAATTAGACAACGTGCACGCTAATGAGGCATTTGCTTTGAAGCGCAATTATGCCCGTTTTTAATTGGCAAAAGTGTACATTAAATCTCTCTTCAGTAGTCACTGATTGTACGTAATTGGGAATCTCATTCAAACGAGAGGTGTTTCGTGTGGATATGACCCCAATCGACGATATTTTGCGTACATTTTAATCATGGGCTATTAAAGATTCTCGTATTTATTGTCTTCTCTATGCTATACACTGTAAAATGTAGATAAATTAATTGATACATGCATTCTGCTCTTTGTTTTTTTACGGGCTAAAACCCTAATCTGCTTGTGGGGCACGCTGTACTGCGGGACACCGAAATTATTTCTGCCTTCAGCGCTTATTTAACGTGCTCTGAAACCTCAGCACATTAGCATTTCTTTTCTCTCGTTTTGCCTGCATCGAATTGCGGTTTGTGCGACTATAAGCTACTGAGCAGAAATCCGTAGCCAGAAAGCTTCCACGGCGGCTGCAGTGAAATTTGTTTCCTCTAATGCAGGCGCAATACAAGAAACAAATTTCTCTAGAGCCTCCGTGGAAGCTTTGCGGGTCAATTTTATTGAAAGAGTTAATTTTCTTCGCGTTTACTCTGGAAGCTCCACAAGTAAGGACAAAGATAGTGCTAATGTAATAGAGTAATTGCTGCTGTACCGGTTTTCGTGCTCCAATTTAAAAAATATTCGAACAAAATGTGGACACCCGTGACTACTCTTCTTTCTTTCTTCTCATTCTCTTTTACCATTGACTAGGAAATAAATAAATAAATATTTATTTATTTATTTATTTATTTATTTATTTATTTATTTATTTATTTATTTATTTATTTATTTATTTATTTATTTATTTATTCTGCAATTGCCTCGTCGTTTCCTTAAGCGTCCAATGGGCCAATGTTCTTTCTATATTTTTTAACCTCGTGGATTTCTTCTCAGCTGTCCTTTTCTTCCTCGCCTGCTTATTTTATCTCTTCGACGTCTTGTGCCTCCAGAGGCCCCTTTGTATGCCCAACCGTTATTTACGACAACAGAGACGCACAACGCGAACAACGACAAGAGAAACCTTTGTACATGCATAACCTTGCGTGCGCTTTTTCGTGTAGTACTCCTCCACAATAATGCCCCTGGGGCTAATGCGCAATCGACACATAAACGAAACATAATCGTATTGAACAAAAAATATAATAATAAAAGTGTACGGCCTACGCTACATGTCTGTGGTGGGGCTGATGTAGGATCTGTATTATGAAGAACCAGAAAGTGGCAACTGCGGGACGGTGAGCACAAATCAAACACTTCAATATACGCACGTATGATGCCAGTATGCAAACGATGAAATACTTGCACTATGGAAGAGGCGCAGTGTTATGTGCTGCATTATTATTCAGGGTGAAGAAAGAGTCTAATAAGATCGCCGTGGAGATTTCGCAGGTCGCCAATGAATTCTTTCAGTCAATGCGCACTAACACTTCACGTGCAGCATGCTTAGCTGACGCAGTGTGCCGTTCCCGAAATGAGGGAGCAATCGAGAAGTTACACCGTGGGTGATAGCTTTATTAAGAAGGCTTCCCGACTAGTTCGACGCAGTTGCCAGCAGCGAGAGAGAAAGAATGCTTCGTTAATGTGCCAGTGACGACCACTTGATAACTCTCTGGCCTTTTTTTAAGCGCAGATGTCCGAAAAAGAGCGGTGTAAATATGTGTGCCGATTCTGGACTTGCTTGACGCCAACTTAGTTCACTGCAGTTTGCAGACATTATTTAAAAATAATTCGTTCGAACTATTACCTGCCGAACCAAGCATCATTTGCATTATGTAAATGGCAAGTGAAGTCTTGTTTGCTTCAAGACACCACCGATATTATTTTCTTTAACAGGGCCAGAAAATTGTGAATTTCTAGGTGGGCTAACAATGAGAGCAGTAATGGGGTTGTTGCCAATACTTGTTATTGGAGTTCTTTAGGCGGTAGATTATGCGCGTCTCACTTGTCAATTGCCGTCGAGCATTTGTAAGAGCTTTCATACTCGTTGTTGCAACATTTTGTTGGCTTAGGTTAGAAAGCTGCCGCATGAAAGTCTCCAGGAGTCCAGGCCTGCTTTTCAGCGCTTGTTCTCCAAAAGACTTGCCCAGATTCTGCTAATTGTGCACTGGGCTTCAGCCACCGTTCGGTAAAAACAGTAATATACCTAAACTGCTATACAACAGGCTCGCGGGAAATTAGTCTGTTACCAGGAGCGTAGGCTTTATGTTTAGTAGCTTTCCGCTGATACCGGGCTACTGAACTATAGAGCGCCACCAAAGCTGCAAACCACTGGACGCACACACGTCCACTTAGTCACCTCCACTTAGGAACAACAGCGACACTAGACAGTTTCAGAAAGAGTACGCACTGAATGTTTGATCGCGTATAGCAGAAAGAAAGCAGCAGTCTCACAGAGGAGGCACGTAAAGGATGTTCCAAAGGGCGGCAGAGGTGGTTTTTATCCACTCTCGGTGCCATGGTCCGACGTGCTGCCGAGATTGGCGCAGATTGGGCGCGGTGACAGATGGTCTAGCGGTTCGTGATGAATGAGTGACCCATCCCGGAGGGGCCAGTCAGGCGTTGTGTGCGTGCTATAATTAGTGCCGGCGCGCAGAAGACGACAAGGGCTGCGGAAATGGGTTAGAAATCGATAGGACAGCCTTATAAGTGCTCCCGACTAAGTGTTCAAAGTTCAAAATATAATAAATTCCGGCAGGTGTGGCTATTACTATCACTGGACAGTGCATATAAACTTTTAATACGGTGACAGCAATCCGCAAAAACTTCTACTTGTTTCGAACGTAGTCAAAACCATACTTTCTTTCAGATGAGCACCGGTGCCAGAAAAGCCCTGTTGTGACACCTCGCTTTTCTTATTGCATCCACTTGAGCATCGCCAGCTTTTAACAATTAACGTACATTTGAACGGGCCGAAAGTAGTGGATAGGCCTATTCTTGTTTTGGTCAGGTTCAGTACCAATTTTGTAGCGTTAGCTACACTTGCCTAGCCGGAGCCGGTTTCGCGTGGGTCATCATGAGCCGTGCTGCGCATGCGCGAGGATGAGTGCGGAGCCATCATCTCACGCGCTCTCCGCCACCACCGCCGCTGCTAGTGGCGGAGGGCGGGAGGAGTGGCGTCGTAGCCGGGCAGACAGACTGGCGCCAGCGCGCACGACTCGCCGCTGCTGCTCTGCGCATTCGAGAGGGGTGACATCGTAGCCATGGCGCGCGCAGCTATTCGCCTTCGCTGTGCAGTCACCGTCCGACAATGCGCTGGTGCCGCTTGATAGCGCCTCTGCTTGGGTTTGCAGGTGGGTAACGCCATGGAGAAGGAGAGCGCAAATGCTGCTCAACAGCGCAGAAGAGCCGAGAAGCTTATGTCATCGGATCCCGAAGTAGTTGCCTGGCAATTAGCGGTTCAGCGTACGAAGAATGAACAGAGGAAGCCTAAACGTGCTGCGGAGACACTGGAGGAAAGGGAGGAACGTCTAGCAAAGCGGCATCGCCAGCATGCTGAGCGACGTGCCCGACCATCTCTGCAGCAGCAACAACAAGACGCCGTCGATGACGTCAAGGCTCGCCGATCGACTGCCTATACTGTGAAACTTAGCGAAAGCGCCAGTGCGACTCGGACCTTCGAGACGGACTTCGTAAACATATCCGTTTGAGATACGGTGCGACGTGTGTGAAAGACTATGGCACATGAAAGACTTGACGCCGCTAAGTAGTGCCATGTTTCTTGTTCAGTTTTGGAAATACGTGCTCAGGAACAAATTCCAGAAAAACACAAGCATTAGATATTGTCTGAGTTGTAGTGAAAGTGCTATTCTTCGTTCGTACCAAATATAAATTCCGACCCCCAAGGTTACTGCAAGGCGCAGAATGCGAGGTGGATATTTGACAGTAACTTATCTTTGAGCGAAGAATGTGCTCTACGAAGGGACTGCGTAAACGCCTAGTACTTGCAGGTATTATAGATCAAAATAAATTGCGAATTTCCTAGTGATGTTCTGTTCTGTGCCATGTACGCCCGAGCTGAATTTACGCGGCCGAGGGCATCCAAAATGACATTCTGGTTCCTTGTACATGGCTACATGATGGCTCCTCGTTTGACTGCAACGACCAGAAGATCCAGATAGAGCACATTCTGTGAGTCGAAGGTTTTGCTTCAGTTGATGTTTCAATGCCATTGTTCGACAATGGCAAGTAGATTTACTTCCGCTCACCTATATTGGACACCGGCTTTCTTGAAAATTTGAGACAGAATGGACAGGATAGGCTGGAAGGTTTAGCCAGGCCGATTTTTCCATTGGTTATCCGCAGAGTAATATTGGAAGGGTGACTGAAGAAAATTTTAAAAAATGATGGAGAATTCACATGCACTGTAGCAGACGCAAGGCGTCTATAAGCATCTCAACGGGGCCATTAATTCTAAATATTCTTAAGAAATGATGGTTGATCCCTCTTTCATAGGAATTGTCATAACACAAAAATGAACTGCGTGTCCATAGACGTAGTTGCAGCTGGGTTGGACGGCAAAAAATACAATTTGCACAATGCAGGTCTGCTACGAAATTGGACCGGCATGACAACTTTCGGCGTGGATGCGCCGGAGTTGCATAGTTGCGGTTGAGTCGATTTGAAATGGAGCCAGTGCTCAAGCTAAAGGTAGCCAAGAGTAGCCATGCCTTCAATTCTGTCGTCGAATTGTAGCCATATATGGCTGAAGCGGTACTATGAATAGTCTTTTTATTATTAAACAGCATATAATATCTTTTTAATAGGCAAAAGAAAATTGGAATACGCGCAGGAACTTTTCCCTACATTGAAGAAATTTCTTCCTTGAAACAGCAGACAGGACTTGATTATTATGGTCACGGCAGCTCGATTTAAAAAAAAAAAGATGTTCTCTTTTAATCGAGCAGCCGGTGTAGGTTTAACATAATATCACGATGTCTATCAGTCCAGCTTCATGTAGTGAGACCTGGTTGAAGATGAAGTGTCGAGCTTCATTTGGTTGCGGATCTCTCTTGTGTCAAGTTCACACGAAAGACTCCTTGCGCCTCAGCTTAGGTACTGGCGCGCAGCGTGAGTAGCGTGCTAGCCACGCGTTTTCCAACATTCATCAAGCTCGTCCCTCCGGCTTTGCAGGCGCGTCGCGCTTTGCGTTGGGTGCCTTGGGCGCCAGCCATGCTCGCGGGTGAAGACATGCGTGCGCATTGGCTGACGTGTCAGAACAGCTTGGAAACACTTGTTTTGATCTGCAAATAATAGAAAGATGATCTTTAACGCGATAAAAAGTTTAAGGGTAGCCAGAAACCAAAATATTCTTCGCCAGATGGGGTCGGAAAGTAGCCAATTTTGGATCAAAGTATAGCCACCAGCGGCCAACCTGCCATGTCGACACCAACTGTCAGATCTCCACCGAACATTTCCGTATTGGTTGTATGTCCGCTAGAACCAAGCGACATATAGTTTCTTGCAGAGCACCCGAGATTCACCGTCGAGTGGGATTGTCCAGAAATTTTTAAAAAACCCAAACAAAAATAGAATAACTAAGAAAAAGAGATGTTAGCCCTTTGTAATTAGCTAATAAATTTTGTCCACATATGTGGACAAAATATATTCGCGAAGTATGATTAACCTAGCCACTGCATTGCCTGAATGTTGAAAATTTCCAGAAGCTACATATCAAGGCATCATGGTGTCTTGGTATGCCACTTCTGGAAATAGAACGTTTGGTTGTTAATGAGCTCTCTTTACTGTGTTTCCTAATTCATTCAGCGTCGCACTGGTTTATTGTCTTCTTACGGTATAAGCTGTTCACGATAGCAGTGACACTTCTACACGTCAGCTTACCGCTCTCTTATATAGCATAGTATATAGTACTCTAAATCGCCATACATATTACACGAAAGGTTTTATGTCGGGGTCCACCAAGACTTGAGTGACGTATTTCCGTCACGGAAATGATGTCGAAAAACGTTACACGATAAGATGGCAAATAAAAAAAGCTCCGTCAACTGGCATCGAACCCACGACCGCTCGGTCCGCAACAACAGATGCCGGGCACGCTATCCACTGCGCCACGGTCTTTTTTCTTTCTTCAGGTATTTATCACACTGAGCATTACAGTGCACATAGGAGCACAAATAAAGCAAGCAAAAGTACAATCACATAGTGACAATAAGCGCTCAAGCGCTACTATGTGCACACTCGATGGCTAACACAACGTGCAGGAGAACGGTAACACATCGTGTTATACTGGAAAGGTGGTGAGGCCGAGCACCTCACCAAGAGGGGGTACCAGTCCGGTCTAAAGTACGGTCGTCATAAATGTCCTTTGCTGAATAGTCATGCGATGAAGTGCATGCTTGAAGAAATGGTGGTTTCTGCGTTACGGTCCTGCATACGTGTCCTTCCATAAGCTATGCATACCCATGAGAAAAACTATCATGTGGCACTTCATCCAGCGGATGTTGGTATAAGATAACGTATGGTGTGAGAATTGATGACAAAACTTTTATTCCGGTGCTCTCTGAAGGACATCCCAGAACAGAATAGCGTCTTTGCAGCCTTTCAGGACCACGATGGTGTGCGCAGAATGTAGTTTCCTCCTAATTCAAAAACATTTTCTATCAACTCCATTCTGAAACACTTCCGGTAAACACATGGTTGAAAGGAAAAGGTATTTGTGTTCTTCTGTAACTGCCGTCTATGTGATGGGCCGGAAACATAGAACACTGCGCCACGGTCACAGGAACACTGAGGCTTTACAAACGCGCCTTTTATTATCTACACTCTCCCGGTCGGCGGGGTGGCGGCCATGCCATCTGGGAGCGGTAAAGAAAAGGTAATTCGTCATACTGTGGCCTCCGCGATTAGCACCGCAACGCTTACACGTCAGTCCCATTCGGGCGCGTTCAATAGAAGTTCCCATTTGTCAATGCCATAACACACCGCGAGGTGGCGAACCTTAGCCCAGCGTCGTAAAAGCGTTCGGCCTCACGCTAATCAAACCAAAAAATAGCTCTGCGACGCGCGCCTGCCTCACCTGCGGTAACACCGCGTTCCCCGCTCAACGCGCTCGCCCGAGAACATCGCGACCGGGCTACCGGGGGCGGCACGACGCGCTTTGCGTTTCCCTCTAGTCCGGCCGTGGTGTTCAATCACATTTTAACATGCCGCGGGATGGCGACCAAGTTCTCGTCCAATATGCGATGCTCTTCTGTCTATCACACCTCGTTCTCTGATTACGGTTTCACCGTTAACTACTACGCGTACCACAGGGTTTGGTTAATCATTTAGCATGGACGTTACTCGTCGGGATGGAGATGTACCACCACTCATCAAAGCGCACCCTCAACCCTAGCGCGCACCCTCAACCCTATCCGGAGAAGACGCGCTCCGATTCCTGCACGCTCGAATCAAGTATACATGCGTATGCGTCATGTAATCCTCCGGCTCCGATGCCGAAGAGGGCAGGGAAGGGATTTGGCTTGCGAAGGCTACGCAGGGCGAGTGGGCAAGAGTGTGCAGCTCGCCTCCTCACATCGTGGTTTCGAGCCGCTACAAATTATTTTTCTCAGCTCGTAATGAACCCATTAGAAAACTCTTGCGGCATAATGCTCTTGATTCGGCACACAACTACTTCCAGCGTCTAACTAAAGTTTCCTATGTGGCCTGGTGAGGACCCTTTAATTTCGTTTCTGCAGCCACCTCTGGCGAAGTAGAACGCGCGCCTGGTCAGACAATAAAATTTGTCTCTCCTCATACCACTCCCTCCCACCAAGCATAGACCTGCGACGGCTGAATTTTCCCGATTCTTACGAAGTAGAATTTTCCATATGCTCAAAGTCTTGAAATTGTACTAATAAGCAAACTGGAAATGGAGTACCCCTGGGGAGTTTGCGAATACTTGCACTCTAAATTTAATGTATACAAGATTTTGTTGAAGTAAAATAACCGTGAAACTGTAGCAGTGATCAAGGCTGTGAAAGATGTAGTGCATAGCAGCAGCGGAGATCTGCGGCTCCGAACGCGATAGAAGGCCATTTGCTATACCACCCGTCAGAGAATGATGGAACATCTTGCTGTCCAGCCCCAGAACACCAACTCCGGCTCGTTACCAGGGGCCAGGCGGTGAATGCGCTGAAACGCTCATCAATAAAGTTTTAGGGCGTAGCTCTCTTAGTCTAACCTTGTCCCATGCAAGGAGGTTACAAAAGATTGCTGGAGTGGCGTTATTGCGCAATAGTGAAGCCGTGCCCACCAAAAGATGGCGGCTGCGCCCGCTATCTTAGTATGGGCACGATAAACCATCGGCGTGTGGCGAAGGAAAGCGAGCGTTTGTGACGCACGCCAGACAAGTTAATATGGCAATTTTAGGGGTCAGATACTGCTACAAGTGTGTCTTCATGTTACTAGTTTTCGTAAACAAGCCTCAAAGCCATGGCAAAATTTTTATTGGAGATCAATCGCCAATACTCCTCTCGACGATTACGTTTGTCGGCCACAACGATCTTTAATTTTATAATTAACGTAGTATTTACACTAACAGATCAAAGCCATTTGATCTCTAAGTAGGCACCACCAGAAAAGAGCTTGTTTGCGAGCTCTTTGTGGGCAAAAGCTGGCTTCACTTGTGCTGGCAAGGCGTTTGCGAGAGCTTCCACTACAGGATTTTTTTTTTAACCTCCTTTGTCCATGTCAGGCGTAACCGCGGCACTATCTCCCGAACAGTATAATAGATGGCGCTGTCCCATAGAGATAGAAAAAATAAATAAAACATAAATAAAGAAACCAAAAAATAAAAAGTAAAAAAAAATAAAAATAATAATAATAAAAACATAAATAATAAAATAATACAAAAAATAAAAAATAAATATAAATAAATAAATATAACACAAAATTTAAAATAAAAAAGAAGGAAAAACGGAAAAAGGAAAAAATAATCAAAGCGGTGTATCGCTTGATTACTGCTGGGCGAAACCACTGAACATTTCACGGTGTACACATGATTGCTCAGGAGCTTCGCCCAAGCTCTTCATCATTCACCCATGGATATGCTGTAATTTTTTCATTAGTCATTCATTCATTGGTGCTTCTCAGTTCTGCCGTAGTAAAGTTCTCATTCTAATATCATTCGTTGCGTCTCAGTGCCAGGGACTACAGCAGACCATACCGTATAGCAGATTAAGTATCACTATAACGCTGTCATCCTAAGATTTCTCACGACCCGCCCGTGATGGTCTGTGGTTATGGTGCCCGGTTGCTGACCCGCAGGTTGCGGAATGGAATCCCGGCCGCGCGGCTGGATTTCGATGGAGGCCTAATGGCAGAGGCCCCTTTGCTACAGTTAGGTGCACGTTAAAGAACCCCAGGTGGTCGAAATTTTCGGAAGCCCTCTACTACGGCGTCTCTCATAATCATATCGTGGTTTTGGGACCGTCGAATCGGAACAGTTACATTATTCCTGAGATTTACGCATAACACTCGCGTTGAGCCGCCTATTTCATGAAGTAACACGCAGTCAACCCTAACTACCCTACTGTCTATAGCCAACAGCTAGAAACATCTGCATTTTTCACAGAAACTTCTTCACCCACCAACATCTTCATTTTTAACCTCTATAGCACTTTGTTAGGCGAATAATCTTCCTGATAAACGCCACCGACAGTGACATCCTAAATTTTAACATTAAGTGACCACGGCATCTTCGCGAGAACTATTCCTATTACTACGCCATATCGTAGCGTGTTAATCACTTGCGAACCTCTTCTAAACAACCTCGTGATTTGATGGCGTGGCAGAAAATGTGCCTTTTATTGCGTGTGCCTGCAGCTGCTCAAATTGATTTATTGCCCTATGTATTGTAGTTATGTATGTATGTATGTATGTATGTATGTATGATGTATGTATGTATGTATGTATGTATGTATGTATGTATGTATGTATGTATGTATGTATGTATGTATGTATGTATGTATGTATGTATGTATGTATGTATGTATGTATCTCTGTATACACCCTTGCAAAAGCGAAAAAGCGAGCGCTTTGCACACGAGCGTGCAAAGCACTCGCGCACAAGTACAATGGTGCGCGAGCGCCATCTGCTGCGCTGTTTGCTTACAGATGCACATATGCACTATCTGCCTTGTCTATGCGATCAAGTGTTTAGCAAGCCGGTGTGATGCTGATCGCCGTATCGCTCATCTCGTCACTTCTCGACGATGTTAGAAACTACCCTACCCTGTGGTCGATGTTCGTGCGATACTGTTGAAAAATTGCAAGGGTGTGCGTGCATACATACATACGAAGATAGATAATAGATAGATAGATAGAAGATAGATAGATAGATAGATAGATAGATAGATAGATAGAATAGATAGATAGATAGATAGATAGATGATAGATAGATAGATAGATAGATAGATAGATAGATAGATAGATAGATAGATAGATAGATAGATAGATAGATAGATAGATAGATAGATAGATAGGATAGATAGATAGATAGATGATAGAACGAGGGGCGTTCAATAAAGATTTCCCCTGACCTACTTCCTGTGTACGGAGAGCAACGAAACTTTGCAGATTTTATTAATCCTTCTCTACATAGGCGCCACCCAGGGACAAACACTTCTCCCATCTTTTATGCAACTGTAAACACCTCGCTTGTAGAAGTCGACAGGGTGCTCCTAAATCTATGTTGTGACTTCAGCAATCAGAGTCTCATCATTGGAAAATGCTTGCCCTTCAAATATGACTTCATGTTGGAAAGAGGTGGAAGTCTGATGGTGCGAGGTCGGGGATAATAAGGGGGATGCGGTAGAATTTCAAAGCCACCGCAGCGTGCGTCCATCCGGCAACATGTGAGT